>NC_053154.1:555008-586621 GCF_016835505.1 Polypterus senegalus | reverse complement strand
TTGCTCCATGAGACATGGAGTCCACCACAGCAGCCCGGTTGGGAGATGGGGTGGCCGCTAGGGGGTGCTGCGGAGATCCAGCCACCACACTGGACCGTTTATCAGCCCCACCCGGAGGTTCAATTAAGATCAGCTGGTCAGGCACCTGGATCACTTCCGGGTGAGGCATAAAAGGGCCTGCCTCCCAGCAATCGAGGCCAGAATCGAGGAAGAGGACGAGGTTGCCTGGGAGGAGTGGTGGAGCAGGAAAGTTTGGTTTTTTGTGTGTTTGTGCTTTGGACTGTGTTTGGGCTGTGTAGCACGGGGAAGACGTGTCACACAGCTGAAGAAAAATAAAAGCCTTTGAGTGTGAACACGCGCTCTGCGTATTCTATGCCGGGTCGGGCGCTATAAAGCGCTTGTTTACAAGCCTCACTACAAACCAAGAGTGAGGGTCCTACCTACAACCACACGATCATTCAGGAAGTGGTCCCCTGAGGCAGAGCAGGCTCTGAGAGACTGGAACTACAGACTGGGATATACTGCTGGGGTCATATAGTGAGAACATTGAAAAGGCTGTTGACTGCACTACTGACTACATCGACTTCTGTATGGACATTGGAGTTCCAGTAAGAACAGTACGCTGCTATGCTAACAACAAGCCATGGATTACAAGTGACATCAAAGGCCTTTTTGAACCAGAAGAAAAGGGCTTTTAAAGACGGTGATCAGCATGAGCTCAAGCGCGTGCAGAAGGAACTCAGAGTCCAGCTCAGGGCGGCAAAAAGAGCAGTACAGGAGAAAGCTGGAGCAGAAGTTGCAGAACAACAGCATGAAGGAAGTGTGGGATGGGATGAAGATCATCACTGGCTGCAGTTCGAATCGGGGTGCCACCATCGAGAGAGGCGTGGAGAGAGCAAACCAAATGAACAACTTCTTTATCAGGTTTGACCACCCTAACCCACTCTCACCTCAGAGTACTGCATCCTCCAACCATCCTTCTGTTGATACCAGCATAAGAGAGACATCCCCACCCACAATTACAGCAGCCCAGGTGAGCAGACAGCTGAGGAGACTTCATGCCAGCAAAGCAGCGGGTCCAGATGGAGCATCGCCACGACTGCTGAAGGCCTGTGCGCAGGAACTGGGTAGTCCTCTACAGCGCATCTTCAACCTGAGCCTGGAACAGGGGAGAGTCCTGAGACTTTGGAAAACATCTTGTATCACCCCAGTGCCAAAGGTATCATGTCCTAGTGAGCTGAACGACTTCCGACCTGTTGCTCTGACGTCACATCTTATGAAGACCATGGAGCGGTTTGCTGCTTCACCACCTGAGGCCACAGGTCCGCCATGCCCCTCGACCCTCTGCAGTTCAGATACCAGGAGAAGGTGGGAGCGAAGATGCCATCATCCATATGCTACACGATCCCTCTCCCACTTGGACAGAGGCAGTGGTGTTGTAAGAATTATGTTTCTGGACTTCTCTAGCGCCTTCAACACCATCCAACCTCTGCTCCTTAGAGACAAGCTGACTGAGATGGGAGTAGATTCACACCTGGTGCCATGGATCATGGACTATCTTACAGACAGACCTCAGTATGTGCGTCTCGGGAACTGCAGGTCTGACATTGTGGTCAGCAACACAGGAGCCACAGGGACTGGACTTTCTCTGGTCCTGTTCAGTCAACATACATCAGACTTCCAATACAACTCAGAGTCCTGCCACGTGCAAAAGTTCGCTGATGACACTGCTATGGTGGGCTGCATCAGGAGTCGGCAGGAGGAGGAGTATAGGAAGCTAATCAAGGACTTTGTTAAATGGTGCTGACTCAAACCACTTACCTTAACACCAGCAAGACCAAGGAGCTGGTGGTGGATTTTAGGAGGCCCAGGCCCCTCATGGACCCTGTGATTATCAGAGGTGACTGTGCTGAGAGTGCAGACCTATAAATACCTGGGAGTGCAGCTGGATGATAAACTGGATTGGATTGCCAATACTGATGCTCTGTGTAAAAGAGGACAGAGTCACTAATTCCTTAGAAGGCTGGCGTCCTTCAACATCTGCAATAAGATGCTGCAGATGTTCTGCCAGACGGTTGTGGCGCCCTCTTCTACGTGGTGGTGTGCTGGGGAGGCAGCATAAAGAAGAGGGACGCCTCATGCCTGGACAAACTTGTTAAGAAGGCAGGCTCTATTGTAGGAATAAAGCTGGACAGTTTGACATCTGTGGCAGAGCGATGGGCACTAAGCAAACTCCTGTCAATCATGAAGAATCCACTGCATCCACTTAACAGTGTCATCTCCAGGCAGAGGAGCAGCTTCAGTGACAGACTGAGGAGAACGCCTCCTCCACACTATGCACTCTTCAATTCCACCGGAAGAGTAAATGCTAACATTACTCAAAGTTATTGTCTGCTTTACATGCAGTTTTATTACTCTTTAATATTTTTTTTTTTTAATCAGTATACTGCTGCTGGATTATGTGAATTTCCCCTTGGAAATTTGCATCCATTCCCAATGTGAACACTCATAAAATTATAATAACAGGGGACTTTAAATGAGTTTTAAATCCACTCTTAGAAAGAAGTCCTACCACAGTGGGGACGACATTTAACACTGCAAAGATAATTACAAAGTTTATAACTGATCACAACTTATCAGACCCTGGAGGTTTTAAACCCAAACTCAAGAACATATTCTTTCTACTCACCAGTACATCATTGCTACTCAAGAATTGATTATTTCTTTATAGATAATAAATTTTTGCCTTTGGTTAAATCTTGCAAATACGATGCTATTGTTATTTCTGACCATGCACCCTGATCTTGGAGCTAAAGTTACTATGCCCCACACACTCACCTCGCAGATGGCGTCTCAACCCGCTTCTATTAGCAGACGAGAATTGTACAGAATTTATATCCAAACAAATCAGTTTCTTCCTAGAGACAAATACATCCCCAGAGATTTCTGCAGGAATACTCTGGGAAACTCCTAAGGCCTTCTTAAAAGGACAGATTATCTCATATCTTTCCCACAGAAATAAATTAGAAACCAAGAAAGTAGCAGAGCTATAAAAGCGAAATTACTAATATAGATGAAGAACATGCCAGCTTCCAAGCAGGCTCTACATAGGAAAAGGCAGGCTCTGCATTCAGAACTAAACCTCTTGACAACTAAAGAAACTGAACAACTAATTTATAAATCCAGACATCATTACTATGAACATGGAGAGAAAGCTAATAAGCTTTTAGCTCAACAAATTCACAAGCAAGAAGTACGCAACGCAATCCAGTAATCACCAACACAACGAAACAAAATCATCGACCAAAAATATAATGCACACATTTAGAGACTACTATAAATCCTATATCTACTGAGTTTAAAGAAGACAACACACAATCTAATGCATTTCTGGATACATTACAGATACCACAAATATGACACTTTTAGTGTGGAGGAACTGATAAACCTCTGGCATTATCAGAATTACTAGATGCTATAAAGTCACTTCAAGGGGAAAGCAGCAGGCCCTGATGGCTACCCTGCAGAATTTTATAAGAAATTCTCCGCTCAGCTAGCTCCCCTCCTATTAGCAACATTTACAGAAGCCAGAGACAATCAAACTCTTCCTCAAACTTTTCACCAAGCATTAATCACCGTCTTTCCTAAAACAAAATAAGGACTTATTACAATGTGCATCATACAGACCAATTTCACTTTGAATAATGACGTTAAAATACTCTCTAAAATCATAGCTAGAAGGATGGAGAAAGTGCTCCCTCGTAATATCACAAGATCAAACTGGATTTATCAAGGGTCAACACTTATCTTCAAATCTTCACGTCTGTTTAAATGTAATATACTCACCAACAAAATCAAACACCCCAGAACTATTATTATCATTGGATGCAGGAAAAGCATTTGCATGATTGAATTGAAATACTTTTTTATTACATTGTAGAAGTTTGGGTTTGGCCCGAACATTTGTTCATGGATCAAATTACTGTATACCAATCCAGAAGCTTCAGTTTGTATCAACAACATTTGTTCAGACTACTTTAAACTAGAACGTGGTACCAGACAAGGATGCCCTTGTCACCGCTACTGTTTGCAATTGCCATTGAACCACTGGCAATACACTGTGAAATACTGATCAGATAAAGGGGATTAGCAGAGAAGGACTGGAACAGAACATCTCATTATATGCAGATGATATGATACTGTATATATCAGACCAAAATTCTGTGCCTGCAGTCTTAGCAGCACTCACAGAATTTCAAAAGATCTCTGGTCTCAGAATTAATCTGAATAAAAGTGTACTCTTTCCAGTGAATTCTCAAGCATATAATATTAGATTAGACACCCTACCTTTTATCATTGCAGAACAGTTTAAATACCTCGGGTAAACATCACAAGTAAACATAAAGCTCTTTATCAACAAAATTTCACCGTCTGCATGGAAAAATTAACAAGACTTGCATAGATGGTCAACCCTTCATCTCACACTAGCTGGAAGAATTAACACTGTTAAGATGAATATTCTTCCTAAGCTCCTTTTTATTTCAAAACATTCCAATATACATTAATAAATCATTTTTAAGCAATTAGATTCAACAATAACCTCATTTATTTGGAACTCAAAACATCCACGATCAAAAAGTAACCCTACAAAGACAAAAGGCAGAAGGTGGCATGGCTCTACCTAACTTCCAGTTTTATTACTGGGCAGCAAACATACAAGCTATAAGAACCTGGACACAAATAGAAGAACATACACAGGCTGGTCATAATAGAAGTAAAATCCTGCAGTACTTCTTTATATTCCTGCTCTGTGCCCAATAAACACAAGTTATCGGCAATACACTAATAACCCAATTGTGCTTCACTCACTAGAATATGGAACCAATGTAGAAAGCATTTTAAGATGGAGAAGCTTCTATCTGTGGCACCTCTGCAAGAGAACCACCTCTTTCAACCTTCACAAACATATGCAGTTTTTAATATCTGGAAAAATTGGATTAACTTGCTTAGAGATCTTTATATAGACAACGTCTTTGCATCCTATGAACAATTACATTCCAAATTTAACATTCCAGCTACACATTTCTTTCACTATCTTCAAATTAGGAACTTTGTTAAACAGAACCCCAGATTTTCCTCATCTTGCACCCTCATCCATGCTGGAAAAATATTGCTCAATTTCAAGGACTTAGACACCATCTCTGCAATATATAAAATATTTTACAATCCCTCCTTTCAAAGATCCAAGAGGACACTGGGAAAAAGATCTCTCAATTAATATATCAGAAAAGAGTGGAAAGTAGCAATGCAGAGAAATTCACTCGAGCTCCATATGCTAAACATACAATTATACAACTCAAAATTATATATCGAGCACATCTGTCTCGCCTAAAACTCTCCAAAATGTTTCCAGGGCGAGATCCAACTCAGCCTCACTGGGTCACATGTTCTAGGTCTGCACCAAATTAACATCATTCTGGACCAAAATTTTTAAGTGCCTCTCAGACAGCCTTGGTCTCACAACCTCCTAACCCATTAACAGCTGTGTTTGGGGTTCTTCCAGAGGGGTTTAAAGTGGAGAAGGACAAACAAACTGTGATTGCATTCACTACACTTTGGCCCGCAGACTTATTTTCTAAACTGGAAGAATCCAAACTCTCCTCTTTTAAGTCAGTGGGAAACATGTTTTATACTATTTGAAATTGGAAAAAATCAAATACTCAGTTAGAGGATCAGTACAGATTTTTTTCAAAACATGGCAGGATCTAATCAGTAATATTTTAAAATAAGCTTTTTAAAGCACAGAGGAAGTAATTATTTCCACATTTCTTTTTCTTCTCCATTCATCTCTATTGGCTTATCAAATTCATCAGTTTAGGTTTGTTTACAAGCTCTTAAGTTTTACCCGTTGGCTTTGCTCTCTCTCTCGGGGTGGGGGTCGACGTGTTCTCAATCCAACTTTTTTTAAAAATAGATTGATTTGTATGGAATGATTACAATAAAATTAATAAAATAATAAAAAAAAACAATAAAATATGAGATTATACATGAGGCGGACCTGTGCCACAGAGTTTCCAAGTGAATTCCAGTTAGACTGGTGGCCAGGATTCCCATTTTTGTGGAAGCATGTAATGGTGAGTAACAATTGAAATGTTCCTGCCAGGATCAATAAGTGTGATGATCGTATGTCTGTCTATTACAACTACCTCGGTGAAAGGAAGGGAGAGAGGATTGGCACTAGAAGAGTACCTTTCTCCTTTCACCCAATTGCAGTTCTTCAGCTCACCAAAGTGAGGAATGTTTGGGATGGTGAGGTCCAACTCAATGCACTTGTAGCAGTGGGGAAGAGTCATGCGCTTCTCCTTAGGTCAGACGGCAGGTTCTTTCTTGTAAATGGGTAGGCTGTCTGGGACAGTGAACCTTTCTGACTCGACTTGCAAGGTTGTGCGATGTTGCTTGAATGCTGTGATAAGGCTATCCATGGTTTTACATCCCTGCCTACAAAACACAGGGAGGAGCAGAGGAAATCAGGGTTGGTGTTTGCTAGGAAGTCTCACTATACCAGTTTGGCCAGTTTTTTCAAGTCTCTGACGTTGGGTTTTAGCCACCAACCAACTTGGCCCAACAGTTGGTATACTTGTGACTGTGTCGGGCACTCAGGTTTAAAAATTCACACCCAAAATGATCTCTGCTACTGGTATGGGCGGACACCCACACCTCCATTGCTCTCAGCCTCAACACTGGGACGTCACAGGGTTGTGTGCTCAGCCCGCTCCTCTACACCCTCTACACATATGACTGTGTCCTCATTCACCATAGCAACAAGATCATAAAGTTAGTAGATGACACGACGGTGGTCGAACTCATCTCGGGCAAGGAGGGAGAGCTGGCATACATGGATGAAGTGGAGCGCTGTCAGAGTGGTGCAGAGTCACTAACCTCCTCCTCAACACCACAAAAATGAAGGAGCTTGTTATTGACTTTAGAAAATACAAAACTGACATCCAGTCACTCATCATAGGCGTCTGTGTGGAGAGGGTCCTGGTGTTCAGGTTTCTGGGCATTGAGCTGGAGGATGACCTGACGTGGATCGATAACACCAAGGAGCTGCTGAAGAAGGCGCAACAGAGACTGAGAATCCTCAGAAAGAACCATCTCCCCAAAAATCTGCTCCTTGCCTTTTCTCACTGTTCCATCGAGAGTACGCTATGTAATGGACTGTGTGTGTGTACGGCGCTCCACAGGTGGCGCCAGGAAAGTGGAGAGAACAATTGGCTGTACCCTCCCACTCTGGAACAAATCTACACCTGCCTCAAAAAGCAACAGACAGACATTTCCTTTACAGGATTCATCACATCCCAGTCATTGCCTCTTCCAGCTTTTTGCTATCATTCATTGAGCAGTTTCTTTCATTCTTTATTAGCAAAATCAATACTATCCACTCTGGCCTTGTACAAGTGGGTTATGTACTTCCTGTTGTCAATCATGGCATTGTTTTGGACTCCTTTGTTGTGGTTTCACTTTTGCAACTAGAAAGTACTGTTGGCACACTTTGACCCACTTTTTGTCCTCTTGATCTTTTTCTACCACAACTCTTACTGGAAGCTGTTGGTATCTTGGGTCCAGCATTGTTGACTATTATACTGTAATGGTTCATTAATTGAGGGGGTTGTGCCCTCAATTTTTTAACATGCAGGGATGCGACCCTGTACTAAATAGGCAGAATTAGATCCTGGTGTTAGCCAATTTTCACCCGATTTCATTCATTGCACTTATTGGTTAAAATATTTGAAGCAATTATTTATAACCAATCAGTTGATTATCTTAACTCCAATAATTTATTTGAGATCTACCAATCTGGCTTTAGGTGTTATCATGCGTTGAGACGGCCCTCCTGAAATTTTTTAAACTACATCTGTCTTATTAGCGAGTGGGGCAGCAGTCCTTGACCTCCTAGACCTTCTGCAGCTTTGACACCATTGACCATGAGATCCCATTGTTGTGGTCTGAGCATTTGGTGAGGCCTAAAGAGGCTGCTCTTAACTGGTTCAGGTCTTATCTTACTGATAGACAATTTTCAGTGACTTTCAATTCCTCTTTTTTGTCTACTGCTCCATTCTTGGTCCTACACTATTTTCTATTTATCTTCATCCTATAGGACCTATTAGAGAAGTTTAATGTTACTTTTCATTGTTAAGTTGTTGTGTGTAACTCTGCAATGTATCATCTGCACAATTGTTTTGTAGAACTAAGATCCTGGATGGCCGAAAATTTTCTTGATCTTCATCAAAATAACTCAGAAGTGCAGATTGCCGATTCTCTTGTCAAAGCTCAAGTTGGTTTTGAACTCTTTTGTGGACTTTTGCAAAACCCACAACGGTGAAGACTGCGATCAGCGATGGCTTATAGGGTTAAGAACTGTAAGTATAGAAATACAATGGGCCGACATAGACGTGTGTACTCATACATGTGATGTGATTCATTATTTATTTATTTAAAAAAAAAAATGCTTTAGTAAAGATTTAAACACAGGTGCCATTTTAAGTGGTCCTTAAGCAGGATTAGATTTAAACAAAGTTTTGCATGTTGTTTTGAAAAAATTTGAAAATGGTTGTCCTCTGCAGAGTTCGTAATGGAAAGTCATGTCACAGAAAGCAGTCATAGTGACAGTGGCAGAGTGTGTTGAAGTTCTCTCGTGCAGATGATTTTCCTCAATGACCAGAGCTTTCTTTAACCATGCATTTTCAGAACCAACTCCTGTATGTCTGTTTTAGGTTTGGTGGTCGGTGTGGGATCAGAATCAAGGCAGAAACTCTTCCAAGATGGGATGTCGTGGTAGACCAATCTAAGAAACACTTGAGTCACCCACACTGTCAACTAAACTAACTGGTAAGTAATTGATGTGCGATGAAACCTAAAGACGTCAAACTCAAAAAACTTCAAACCCTATCAGAAGCAGTGACGAGAACCCTGGGTGCAGGGTTAGAGGCGTGAGGTGTAACACAAACCACTATGCCTCCATTCCTGCAGGTTTATAACACAGTACGTCTAGAAAATGTGAGGTTCATGTTATCAGAAATGTTTCTAAATAATATGTTTCATTTTGGGACTCATTTTTTATTGTTTTCCTTCTTAGAAATAGCAAAAATAAATAAAATAGTAAAATAGAATACTTAAAGCCAAACAGAATGGTGAGTAGCCTCTATTGCAGCAGACTGATGCATTGATACAGCAATGAACATTTAGAGGTGTCTGGAAATGCAGTTCTACGATGTCCTCAAATTAATTACAGTCCATTGAAATACTTCTGTTTCAAAATGTCTTAAATCTGTTTTTTGATATCTCAGATGCATTTCAAGATTTCCTAAAATCTTACATGTACTTTAAGAAGACCATTTCATGTTGACGTAAGTTGTTGTGCATTTTGAGAAACCTCCAGAGGATTTTTAAGAGATCTTATAATAGACTAGCAAAATACCCGAGGCAAGAAATGAGAAGTAGTGTGTTAAAGAAGCAATGAAAAAGAAAAGGAAACATTTTGAAAATAACGTAACATGATTGTCAATGTAATTGTTTTGTCACTGTTGTGAGTGATGAGTGTTGTTGTCATATATATATATATATATATATATATATATTTACACACACAAACATATATATATATATACATATCTATACATATACACATATATACATACATATATACAGTATATCTACATACATACACACACACATATATAAACATATATAAACATATACATACATATCTACATATATACACACACAGCTATTTCAGATCAGTGCAATACGCTGCTTGTTAAAACTCCCGCCTACGTGCAAGTCTGCGTGGATATTATGAACTATCGATTTGTTCAAGTTCTATTTAAATTTTAAATAGAAGGAATTTTTATTTAGTCGACAGAAATATCTTTGGTAGGAATGGTAAAAACAGACAGGAATATTATTCGTGAATAAATCAACTCAAACCTTAAACAACTTATAATATTTTGCTCTCCATAAAAATATATCCTGTCTAAATTATACAAGTTAGAAATAAAGTAAACGTTAAAAGAACAAACATTCAAATTTCTTTACTCTTATGTAATTTTATATAAAAATAAACTTAGATTTTAAATATCCCAAAAGATTTTGCTCTCCATAAAAATATATCCTGTCAAAATTATACAAATTCAAATATGAACATGCTGCATAACAAAACCTAGAAATATAAATAAAATGTGTTCCTTTCAGCAATAACAAATCAAATCATTCAGTTGTCTTTGCTCATATGTCATTTTAGAGCTGGACGCCTGGCATCTTTTTTTGGCCACAGGTTCGCTTCTGTTTGGTGTGAGGTTCTGTGTTGTGGAGATTCTCAGGATGGATTGCAGGTGCTCATCAGTGAGGCGACTCCTGTGTGCTGTTTTGTTAGTCTTCATCACTGAGAAGAGCTTCTCACACAGATATGTGCTACCAAACATGCACAAGGTTCGAGCCGCATGTAGACGGACTTTTTTTGTTCTTCAAAGTCACCAAAGCGCCGGCAAACTCAGTGCGCTCAGTTTATCAGCAAAGTGCGTATTTGGGAACACCGTAGTGACGACTTGGTTTAACATTACTTGGCAACAGGGAAATTGGGGCAAATTGCACTGGTGCATTTGTGTCTCCATAAAAGCAGCTTCACTTGAAATCACTTTGTGATTGTGCACGGGTAAAACGTCCGCTGAAGTGTCAGATTCTTATTTAATTCTTCTGCTTTCTGTATCTTCTGCATTGCATTCAGGTTACCCTGATGTTTTGTCTCATAGTGCCGCCTTTAGATTAAATTCTGTAATTACAGCCACATTAGCTCCACAAATGAGACACACGGGTTCAGTAAACATATACTCAGCCTCCCATCGGTTTTAAAGGCTCTATTTTCAGAATCAACTTTTCTCTCAGCATCGGTGAGCTAGCTTCGCAATAACTTGCAGCATCTTAAGGTAGACTTGATTAACGCGGTAAGTGTTCGGCAAGGCAGCTGAAGCGCTGCATTATGGGATCTGTAGTTTATTGTGTTACCAGCGCTTCATATACCCGGCCATTAATAACAATAATACAGTATATAAAATGATCTCGGGCCGGATATAATTACACACTGGCCGGATGTGGCCCGCCCTTGAGTTTGACACATATGGACTAAATAGAACTTGAAAAGATATATTTTTTCAAATGTGATCGCTAATTCAGATAGAGTTGACGCAACTACAGCCTGCATGCCTCAATAAGTCATCCTCCCTCGCCTTACTTTTTACCGCTCATCTAATGAATACACTGAGTATGGCTTTACCAAAACAATCATTGATGGCGAATAAAGTATCCATTATTCGAGTATGTAGATCGGGATATATATATACATATATATACCCCGCGTGATCGCAGCGAGAAGTAGTGTGTTAAAAAGGTAGAAAAGAAAAGGGAACATTTTAAAATAACGAATACATGACTGTCAATATACAGTATTTGTTTTGTGAGTGTTACTGAGTGTTGCTGTCATCAAGGATTTGATTATCATTATTTCTTTCAATCAGGTTCGTATTTGTAGGATGTGTTGTGTTCAAGTTACATTCCGCGGTTTGTCAATCGCTGTAAAGATGACAGGTTTCATTCATCGATTCGCTTCTTACTGCATCAATAAACAGCTCGCCTTCTTCTTTATCTGAGACCTGACACACTGCATGCACGGGTTTTTTACACTGTCTTCCTTTAGTGGACATTGACTTTTTCCACCGTGTGCTTTGTTTCCGCAGTAGCTGCATTTATGAATATGCTTATCAGACGCTTCATATTTTTGCTGCCTTTTCAATTGTGTAATTCGGTTTTGTTCAGCCTTTTGGAACTGTTGCTTTTATCTGTGCACTGCGCCCGTTCACGTGAGCCACTCGTGTACATGCATCGAAGGTTCCCAGCTGTGCTGGTGCCATCTCGTGCTGTGTCCATGGCTGTATTTAATGTTACCTTAGTCCTGGCACTTAAAACTTTCTCTCGCAGTTTCGCTGAGTTTGTACCAAACACCACCCTGACCATCTCATCTTCCTCGCCATAAGCACAGTCCTTAACCCGTGAATATTTAGCGGCAGTTTGCTATTGGATTGCCGCTGACGGACGGCCTTATATGGGCAGGCACTAAATTACAAACGCCAGCGCAGCCTGTCTATGAACTTAATTTAAAGTGTAGGTTTACATCGCTTTTGTTTCCAGTAGCAGAACTCATGAATATGGTTGTATATGTCACTCGCCGCTTCTTATTGTTTCGCTGCCTTCTCAATTATATAATGCATGTTTTCTTCAGCGCTTTTTTGAGGTCTTCCTGGTTTTCTATGTACTGCGTGATTACGGGAGGCGTGATGATGTCACACTAAACTCCGCCCCACGGCGTTGAAGCTCATCTCCATTACAGTAAATGGAGAAAAACTGCTTCCAGTTATGACCATTACGCGTAGAATTTCGATATAAAACCTGCCCAACTTTTGTAAGGAAGCTGTAAGGAATGAACCTGCCAAATTTCAGCCTTCTACCTACACGGGAAGTTGGAGAATTAGTGATGAGTCAGTGAGTGAGTGAATGAGTGAGGGCTTTGCCTTTTATTAGTATAGATGAGGAGTTCCGTTAAAGAGTAGGACACAGCATAGGAAGTCATTTGGAGAGATCTTGAAAGTGACTGCAGATATCTGAAGATGGAAAAACGTCTTTGGAGGGATGAGTTTCAGAAGTCTGAAAAGGTGAACTGTACATTAAGAGCCTTGAAGTTCACTTTGAGGAATCACCATACAGGAGTTCAGCCCGTCATTATATACATGGATTGTCAGTTCCTCCTTCGGTCTAATTGGCTTGACAGGTCCACTCAAACACACTCCATACTATTTGAAAATAGCAAAATATGAAGAATCCAAACTGTTAAATAAATGTTCCTGCTTCTCCATGCATGAAAATAAATGAAATATGTTTTTCTGGGAATGGACAATTTACTTAACATTCTCTTAGAAACAGCTGGTGTTGAATGTTAAACATAAAAAGCCATCACATACTGTATGCACAGTAACCAGATGGTCTGTTAACATCCCTGCCATTGGAAACTGTGACAATACGCTGTGCTTGGAAGTCGTTGTGTTAGATTTGTATACTAGCTGTGGTATCGCTACTCACACAAAAGCAACATCCTGGTCTTATCACGCTCTGAAAAAGTGCATATCCATTGGCTTAAGAAGAAAATGTGCTTCATTCTGTCCAGTTATGGTTTGGCTCCATCTTAATTTGCCTTTAATTCCTCTTTTTTTAACTTCTGAGAGAATTTAACACTGAATTGCAAACTTAACGACAATATGTAGATGGACAACAGTGTTGGCATGGTAATTGCCTCTGCTGCCAGTTACAGTAGCAGCATGGGTGACCGATCTAAAACAGTCCAATGTGTTGGTGCTGCTATGGAGTGGCCACTCAGGAACAACCAGTTCTTGGATGGTCGCCTGTCTTGACCGTCTTCCTCAACCTTCTCTACTGTCAGGACACAATGTAGCAGCTTAATCCATAATGTCATTCCTGATGTGTGCCAATGGGCCTTCTTCTGGTTACAATCGAGGTGTCATGTCAAAGTGGCTAAGTGAGGCTGTTGTCTCGCTGTGACCGGCACTTTGAATTCAGACCTTTGTAAAGGTGATCTGCTTCAGCAGTGCCCTGTGTGAACTGATGTGAGGTATACCGGCTATACTTTCTCATTGGAGGAAATGCTGAGTGTCTTCTTTTCATCAGTATGCTGCAGGAGCAGATGGAATTCAATTGTCAGCATGAGGGGCTGATGGGTAACCTGATGACTTGGGAATGAAAACGCTTTGTGAATCATCATGTGCGACTGCTACTTGTCAAGTGAATAACTAAACAGTACATTGGTTATCCAAATTCAGTTTTGCATTTCAATTACCAAGTAGATCCTTCTTTAAATGCTTTAAGAATAAGGTCAAGCGAATTTGAGATTTCAATGTATTTATATAAATCATCAGTTAAACTCCTAAGTGCCTGACACAACCAAACTCGGTAAAGAAAGCAGGCATTGTGAGCAGCAAGTGCAAAATATCCCTTCACAGAGACTCCTGTTAGTCTTTAAACCAACGGTGATGGAGAAGCTCACATCTTTGATTCTGGGCAAAGCCTTTGAAAATCGTGGTGTGTCTGAGCACATCTACAGGAGCCGCCAATGATCGATGGCTGCTGTCAGTTCACAGGGAGATGTACACAGAAATGTAATTTGTGTTAAGAGAGCTGGCTGAGTGTTGGCTTTAAATGCTGCCCCATGTTTGAGTTCGGCTGGGCACAGACTGTAAAGTGACTTCAGTTCATAAACACGCAGTGCACGCTTATCATCACACCTGCTGTGTCCCGTCTCTTTTATTAAACACAAGCTGTTGGCTGTACAGAAGAAATGAGTAAAGTTGAGGCAGCACGCTGATAAAAATACACACCAAATACAAAAATCACAGCGGGCCTTCCACTGTGCATCACAGGTCAGACTGTAAAAACTAACAGCAGTGATGAAGACCACAAGTAAGAGCAGTCTGGGCCGCACTGTGGACTGTCTGTGTGTCAATGGTATTCAGTTATTTGTTTAAAAATACACAAAGATGATTAAAGAGTCCTCTGGGGTTCATTAGGACTGAAAAGGGATGTTTGATTGTAATGAGATGGCACAGAGGTGGCTGTAATCTGTCTAGAGACTGTAGAAATATCTATCACCTGAGACACCTGCAGAGACGTACAACAGTCCTTAGTGTGTTTGTGGGTAAACGCGGAATTGCTGAGGGAAATAAAGTGGAATTTAAGAAACCACAGCTTGGTTACAGTTTTCCTAATACTAATGCATCTTGCATTTTCTTAAATGAATTTATGAAGCAGAAGTCTATGTATGTCTTTGTATTTTCTGTTCTTTTGATCTCAGTCACTATCTTTTTGTCATCATTTCAGTCTCTCAATTTTTGCAGCTCCACTCAGAAAGAAAAATAATGACGACGCATCTAGTTATCATCTTTATACTTGAGTTCATGATATTCTTCTTTTTTTGACTGCGATTATCTTTATCTTTTGTATGATGCTGATGTACCTTTGAGGTTAAAGTCACTGATTTCTTTCCTTTTCTCTCTGATATCAAGATCTCCTCTCAGGTTTCTTCAGCTTGTGCTGATCTTCTTTACCTTTTAGGGCTGCCATTTCTCTCAGCCTTTTATTCTTGTTATTTATGCTCATATAAATATTGCATAAGTTCAAATTGATTCCTTTTGTAGGCACATCACAAACTGTTCATTATTTCTTTCTGCTTAATTCATCAAATGGCTGCAGGGGTGTTGCAGAGCACAATGGCTCCTACTGCTTAATACACAGAAAGTGTTTAGTTATCTTTAGTAAGACATTTTAGCTTTGCTAGATGGTGTGGCATCAGAATCGAGGGAGGAACCCGTCCATGATGGGATGTCACTGAAAATCCAGTCCAAGAGACACTTGTGTGCTCACCTGCTGTCACTCACAGTGACGTTCAATACAATTGTTGTGTGCTTTGAAACCTAGATGTGACAGTACAGAGTGCAGAAGTGTGACGTTGTGACATAAACCATTCAGCCCATGTATTTCATGCAGTATGTCATGTGGATGAAGACTTCAGACCAGACAGCAGGTGTGGTTATAAAGCAGCTTTGTTTTTTAGCGTCACAGTGAGAAGAGTTTCAGAAAAGCAGACAATCAAATGTACATGACAGCATCAGGGCTCTTCTGAACCTCGTCTGTTGGGTGGGACCAGTGTTTATACCCCTAGAATGTGTGATTTAATATCATTATAAAATGTAACAGTCAACACTTTATTATACACAATCCTTGAGCCCCTTCAATGCCCCTTATGCAACTTGATTTCTTGGCCTTTTGTTATGGCGTTCAGATGTGCTTAAGGGACAACGTGATAAGGCAGACTCATGTGTGGAATGTCAGACCTTGAGTCCTTTGCACAAACATTTTTCTGTTTGCTAAAAACAAAGCAGGCTGTTACTTGGTTTTGTAAAGCTTACTTCTCAGACATGAATTAGTACAAGGGAACGAAGAGAACATTCGTCTTCCACAGTCAAAAAATCTGCAGCTCAGTTTACATTAAACTGGCGCTTTTCTGTGCCTGACTAACTTCTCTTTCTTTCCTAGGTGATGGCGGAAGCGAAGTGAAACAGACAATGGCCGACAGTGAGATGAATCGCGTTGCCGTCGTGTCGAGAACCCAGGCACTCGACAAACAGATTCAGAAACTCCTGTCAGACGAAGGTACCTCAGAGACTTGAAGACTCGGCTGCTGGACAAACCACACCAAACAACTGAAGTCGGCGTAACATCAACCCCACCTCGTGCGCTCAAGTCCAAGGGCAAGTAAGCTTCACCCCCGCGCCTCGTAGGAACAACGACAACGCTGATGAAGACCTCGACGGGTTTCAGCTTTGCAGGCGGGGTTCAAGGCTAGAACACCTCCAGCGGCACAGGCGAGCATTCAAATCCAGAATCGATTCGACCCTCTCCGCGTCCCCAGTCTGCCTTCAAACCCGGGTGATGTAATCGTGGTAGGTGATTCATTGTACGAAACCTGAATATCACGTGCCCTAATCAAAAATCCTTTGTTTCTTGTTTTCCCGGTGCTCGAGTTCGAGATGTGATGAGGCGGGCGCCGACCTTCTACCAGAAGCACAAGAGGGCAATTGGATCCATCATTCTACATGCCGGCGTAAACGACATAAGGCACCGAGAGTCAGAGGTTCTCAAGGCTGACTTCGCAGCACTAGTTGAAGACACGAAGGAGAGGACCCCATCCGCAAAAATCTTCATCTCGGGTCCACTACCTCTCGTCAGACGATCGCATGAATACTACAGTCGTCTGCTGGGTTTAAACAACTGGCTGAGAGGCTTCTGCGAGAATCAAGACATCGGGTTTATAGACAACTGGGATCTTTTTGGGAAAGGCGCGCTTCTTCAAGCGGGATGGACTGCATCCGAATAGATTTGGCGCCGGGTCCTCTCCGAAAACATCGCTAAGGTAATTCGTCTATCTTGACTGTCTACTTCTACTGCTAACCCCTTACGTAATGCTACTGGTTTGATAGGACATAATGGCTTAACAGAGTCTTCCGTTAAAGTGCACATCATTAATAATCTAATAACAAATCTTAATGCACGTAAAAAATCTAGGCAGTGCGGCATAAACACCAATAATTTAATTGAAATTACTACTTCAGATCAACACTGCATTAAGACTATAAAAACGGATTGTAGATTACATAAAAAGTACACACAGAGCGCGTTAACAAAAATAACTTAATTTTTGTTCCATTACCGATAACACGCATAAAATTCAGCTCTGCCCTTCAGAAACATTAAATATGGCACTATTAAATGTTAGAGCTTTAACTAACAAGACATTTTTATAAACGATCTTATTAGTGATAGAAACATTGATTTTATTGCGCTAAATGAAACATGGCTTAATTCAATGGGGCGGCAGTTTTAATCGAATCTGCCTCCGGATTACAGTTTTACTCGTGCGACCGCCAGGAAAAAGGGGTTTGGCAAACATTTACTCGAGCGATTAAAATGTAAAGATGTTAGTTTTGGTAAATTTAAGTCCTTTGAGTATCTCGCCGTTGTTATTCATGGAGATTCTCACGTTCTAGTATTATCCGTGTATAGACCTCCTAAATATAACGCGCCTTTCTTTGAGGAATTCTCTGACTTAATGTCAATTTTAGTTACAAACTATGACACACTCTTAATAGTCGCGACTTTAACTTTCATGTCGACAATCAGTGTGACCAAAAAGTAAAAGAATTCATGAACCTCCTGGACTCTTTTGATTTGAGGCAGCTCGTAAATCAGCCTACACATAAAGCAGGTCATACGTTAGACTTAGTGATTACTAAAGGACTTAAAGTTGATATAAAGCAGGTCATTGATATGGTCTATCAGACCATTTCCTTCTACTATTTAATATAGAAATAAAGATAGAAAACGCTCATGAGAAGCATTTTGTTAAAAAACGCTTCTTTGACTCATCAGCAGCTTTAAAACTTACAACTATTCTAAGCAATCAGTCCGTTTATAATGCCAGCTATAATAGCGAGGATAATGTAAATAGTAAAGTGGAAAACTTTAATTCTAAAGTAAGAGCTGCTGTTGACATAGTTGCACCTGAAAAGACAGTTAAAAAATCTTCTAGTATTGTTATTCCATGGAAGATCCAAAGAGTGTCTGATTTAAAAAGAACATTTCGTAGAGCTGAGTGTAAATGGAGGAAAACTAAACTAACTATCCACTATGAGATATTGAAGTTAAAATAACAGAATACAATAACACTGTCCGTCTTGAGAGCGCTGCTATTTCTCTAATATTATAAATAACAATGCTAGTAATCCCAGAGTCTTATTTTCAACAATTGATCGTCTGTTAAACCCAGGTAACACAAAGGAATGCCCCAGAATACTTCCAGTGAAACCTGTGAGAACATTGCTGTATTTTTCAATCAAAAAATTAATGATATTAGAGATAACATAGTATATCTCCCCAACACTGCAGAACCTCCAAAGCCCCGTACTCCATTATAAACAAATTAAGTTCTTTCACCAGGATAGATTTACCTGAATTACATAGTATAATCTCTCAACTGAAACCCTCCACCTGCGTCCTTGACCCAATACCAACAAGGTTTTTCAAAGAAATATCAGGCGTGCTAATTGACAATATTCTGGACATAGTAAATTCGTCATTAGATACGGGGTCTTCCAGACTGTCTTAAGACTGCTGTAGTTAAACCCCTCTTAAGAAACATAATCTTGACCCCTCTGCCTTTGAAAATTTTAGACCCATCTCTAACCTGCCCTTCTTAAGTAAAATTCTAGAGAAGGCAGTCATTATGCAGTTAAATGACCACCCAATAAACATGCTATTCTTGATAAATTTCAGTCAGGTTTCAGAACAAATCACAGCACAGAAACTGCACTGTTAAAGTAGTAAATGACTTGCGGGTAAATGCAGACAGAGGCCATTTATCTGTTCTCATCCTCTTAGATCTGAGTGCTGCATTTGACACCATTGATCACAATATTCTTAGAAATCGCCTTAGTCAGTGGGTGGGTCTCTCTGGCAGTGTCTTAAATTGGTTTGAATCCTACCTGGCAGGAGAAAATTCTTTGTGAGTTGTGGTAATCAAATCTCAAAGACACATGATATCCGATATGGTGTTCCACAAGGCTCTATCCTGGGTCCGCTGCTATTCTCAATCTATATGCTTCCGTTAGGTCAGATTATCTCAGGTTACAACGTGAGCTACCACAGCTATGCTGATGACACACAGCTGTACTTATCAATAGCACCTGATGACTGACTCTCGATTCACTAACACAATGTCTTACTGGTATTTCTGAATGGATGAATAGTAATTTTCTCAAACTAAATAAAGAGAAAACTGAAATTTTAGTAATTGGCAATAATGGATTCAATGAGGTTATCAGAAATAAACTTGATGCATTAGGATTAAAAGTTAAGACGGAAGTAAAAAATTTAGGGGTAACTGTTGACTGTAATCTGAATTTTAAATCGCATATTCATCAGACCACTAGGACAGCATTTTTTCACTTAAGAAACATAGTAAAGTTAGACCTCTTATATCATTGAAAGATGCTGAGAAATTAATTCACGCTTTTGTTTTCAGTAGACTAGATTACTGTAACGCACTCCTCTCAGGACTACCCAAAAAGACATAAATCATTTGCAACGAGTGCAGAATGCAGCTGCTAGAATCCTAACTGGGAAAAGAAAATCCAACACATTTCTCCAGTTTTGATGTCACTACACTGGTTACCTGTGTCATTCAGGATTGACTTTAAAATACTGCTTATGGTTTATAAAGCCTTAAATAATCTCGCTCCATCTTATATATCGGAATGCCTGACACGTTATATTCCAAATCGTAACCTTAGATCTTCAAATGAGTGTCTCCTTATAATTCCAAAAGCTAAACTTAAAAGAAGTGGTGAGGCGGCCTTCTGCTGCTATGCACCTAAAATCTGGAATAGCCTGCCAATAGGAATTCGCCAGGCTAATACAGTAGAGCACTTTAAAACACAGCTGAAAACACATTACTTTAACATGGCCTTTTATAACTTCACTTTAACTTAATCCTGATACTCTGTATGTTCAATTCATCATAATAACTATTCATGGTGGCTCTAAAATCCGTACTGACCCCTACTCTCTCTTCTGTTTCTTTTTCCGGTTTCTTTGTGGTGGCCTGCGCCACCACCACCTACTCAAAGCATCATGATGCTCCAACATTGATGGACTGAAAGCCAGAAGTCTACGTGACCATCATCATCAGGTCCTTCCATGAAAACCCTAAATACAAAGAGGACTGTTTGATTATGTTAGGTAGATGCCCAGAGGGGACTGGGCGGTCTCTGGTCTGGAACCCTACAGATTTTATTTTTTCTCCAGCCTTTGGAGTTTTTTTTTTTTTCTGTCCACCCTGGCCATCGGACCTTACTCTTATTCTATGTTAATTAATGTTGACTTATGTTTATTTTTTATGATAGATAGATAGATAGATAGATAGATAGATAGATAGATAGATAGATAGATAGATAGATAGATAGATAGATACTTTATTAATCCCAAGGGGAAATTCACATAATCCAGCAGCAGTATACTGATACAAAGAAACAATATTAAATTAAAGAGTAATAAAAATGAAAAGAATTAAAATAAAATTAATGTTTGCATTTACTCCCCCAGGTGGAATTGAAGAGTCGCATAGTGTGGGGGAGGAACGATCTCCTCAGTCTGTCAGTGGAGCAGGACGGTGACAAAAGTCTGTCACTGAAGCTACTCCTCTATCTGGAGATGACACTGTTCAGTGGATGCAGTGGATTCTTCATGATTGACAGGAGTTTGCTTAGTGCCCGTCGCTCTGCCACAGATGTTAAACTGTCCAACTTTACTCCTACAATAGAGCCTGCCTCCTTAACAAGTTTGTCCAGGCGTGAGGCGTCTTTCATCTTTATGCTGCCACCCCAGCACACCACCGCGCGTAGAAGAGGGCACTCGCCACAACCGTCCGGTAGAACATCTGCAGCATCTTACTGCAGATGTTGAAGGATGCCAACCTTCTCAGAAAGTATATTCTGCTCTGAGCTTTCTTACATAGAGCATTATTGTGTCTTCTATTTTTCTATTCATTTTGTAAAGCACTTTGAGCTACATTTTTTTGTATGAATATGTGCTATAGAAATAAATGTTGATTGAAGCACTTTGCAAATGCTACAATTTTCATTTTTAAGTCACAGACAATGCTTACATGAATAAAACAGCGAAATGTGGTGCGCAGATGGAAATGGTACTGAATGACCAGCGAGCAGCCTGTGCTGCGGCAGACGGACACAAGAGTACACTATGGCCGGCCAGATGGACCCACAGAGATCTCTGCAAACGCGTGTTCAGGAGCAGGGAACTCAAAAAACACTTAAGCCTCAAGGTATCTTGAATGTGTTGTGATGGATGGCCGGCCGTTTATCCTGGCCAATACCCCCACGCTGCCAGGTAGAGCCCCCCCTGCAGCATGGAGGTGCCCCGAATGCCAGCAGGGAATTATGGACGTTGGAGTTTTCGTTTACAGCCCTGCTGGATACCATGGGGGCCACTAGAAGGCGCTGCAGTGACTATTTTCCCTACGTCCCAGAAGTAAACATGGACAAGGGGAATGACGTGCTTCTTGGGTAGAGAAGAAAGATTTTTATCTGACCCGGAAGTGTTCGTAGTCACATGGACAGAGAGGGCAAAACACTTCCGGGACAAGGACTAAAAAAGACTGAAAGAGACACCAGAGCGTTGAGCTGAGCTGGGTGGAAGGGTGGCAACGCGTCTGGGAGAGGAGGATTGTATTTGTATTGACGATTATTGATTTGTATGAGTATAGTGGAGGAGAGGGTGCTTTGTGCAGTGTGGCGAATTAATAAAGTCAACATTTGGACTTTTATCCAGTGTCTGGAGTCTCGGACAGGGGTTCAAGGGAGCGATACTGCCCCCTATCTGTCACAGTGTTTTTGAATATCTAAAATTTTAATTGTCATAAATGTATTTTAAGACACATCTTCATTAAAAATGCTGTGCATTTTAAGATCCCTCAAAACGGAATTCTAAAATACTTGTGAAGTCTTATTAATAATAATAATAATTCTTTACATTTATATCGCTCTTTTCTCACTACCCAAAGTGCTCTCCACACAGGGAGGACCCAGGAAGCGAACCCACAATCTCCTTACTGCAAAGCAGCAGCACTACCAGCACCACTGCGCCACCTTTGAAAGAACAGGACATTTTCCAGGAAGTTGTAGCGGTCGCAGTGCTGCTAAGATTCACACCATCGAAGGATGGGCGCCTCAGGAGCTCTACCAGCCTCGGCCCAACTAGCACATCTTGTCTCAACTGAAAAGATCAATAACGGGGTCTACAAGAGTGTCTCTCTCCAAACCTTGGAGTTCAGCAATTCACACTAAACCCCATCGTGCAGCACTGGTATGGGGTCCACATGCTGGTGACACACAGGGGTCACTGTGACAGCAGGTCACTAACGAGACCCCTGCCAGTATTGCTAGAGATCAAGTGGCCACACAATATCTCACCGATTCTTCGATCCTTTTCACTTTGCTACACTTATTTGCTTGACGCTTCCCGATTTTACTGCGCCTTTGTTACCCCCCCAGCGTCCTTTTATATATCACTGTGTCGCATTTGAGTACAAGTTTATTTGAAATGCTGTCTCTAATATTTACACTTCCCAGCCCGTTGTCTAAACTGCAGACCTTCCACCCACAGTCATGGCTCACCTGCACTATTCTTCTCTCAAAGCTCAGATTTCCAGAAAATGATGGACACTTGTGTGCTATGATACGCTTAGAATGTCATTTTTATTCTGTTTTCTTCTATTGAGTTTTGGGAGATGTAGATTTTGATTTTCTTAGTGGTCTTCTTACTTGAGGTTTCATTTAAATTTGATAAATCAACAAATTTGTTTTTCAACACCTTTTTACTTTTTAGTGTGTCCAGCAGCCCCTGGGTGATCTTCACGTCACAGCTGGGCACCAAATTCTCATGTTATGAAAGCTCCAGAGTCTCCCCTCACCTTTCTCTGCTGCTTCTCACAGATCTAAAGGTCCGGACTGATCTGGAAGGTTCCTGCATATTACAGCTGATGGGCGTTCTTGACACATTGCAAATGATTAAGTCCTAGACAAACTGCTACCAATAGCACGACCATGTTGGTCTTAAAGGGATGAGCGGGGTTGCCTTATGGTGGGAAGTGGGCCGAGGAGCCTGGGGACTGTGAAGGTTATTAATGAAGGTTCTAACAGACTGAATACAACCAACAAGGCCACTCATGAGCAAAATCTGCCTGCAGCTGCTAGATGTCAAATGCAATTTGCAGGATGACACCCAAACCTACCTTCTCCTAAAGGACTGGCAGTGATGGCCTTTAGCTGGAGCATTTGCACTTAGACAGTCCCAATCTTCGGTGCTGTTTTGGTCCAATTTTTGTGCCATTTGCTCAGGAGACTGACAAGCAGCTGTATGCAGTGATTTTCTCGCTGTGGTAACGCATGCCTTGTCATTGGTCACAAGGTTCGACCGGCTAATGTTCCGATTTCGGTTCTGAAGACCCAACGCCCCACCTAAAAGTCAGGTCATCTTAAAGTGGGCCAGTGGTGCTGTTAACATGGCGCTATTGCAGCTGCTATTAGTTCACAAGGATTATAGTGACTGCGGTGGGCTGGCGCCCTGCCCGGGGTTTGCTTCCTGCCTTGCCGTCTGGAGTTACTTATTCCATGTTAATTAATGTTGACTTATTTTATGTTTTACGGTGTCTTTTATTTTTCTATTCTTCATTTTGTAAAGCACTTTGAGCTACATTTTTTGTATGAAAATGTGCTATTGAAATAAATGTTGTTGTTGCTGCTTCGTGTTAGCTGGGATTGGCTCCAGCAGACCCCCATGACCCAGTAGTTAGGATATAGCGGGTTGGATAATGGATGGATTATAGTGAAGTGAATTAAAACAAAGTTTAATCTAATGATTTTTTTTTCTTTTGTGGATATTAATGAAAATGTTCTTTATTTCTTTTTAGCTACTACATAACGGTACTTTGACAAGTAGTATAATAAGTAATATAACTATAGTGCTACTACTACAAGGATTATAGTGAAGTGAAATAAAACAGATGTAGTTTAATCTACATTATTAATGAAAGTGTTCTGTTTTTCTGTTTAGCAAACTGATTTCAATAATATAAATATCTAAATAGTCTGGACAGAATTGCATTATAATTATTATGTCTGTTAATAATATAATAATTATGCTAACAATAGCAAATTACAGTGTAATAAGGTAAAAAGTCAGTACTCTTATTACTCACAATTATATATATTTTTGTGTGTGTGTCCCCTTACTCTTTCAGAACTAACGGTTTCTGGTACCACCTTACCATGACTGCCATTTGTGTTCCTACGCGAGTCTTTGTTTGTAGTGACTTGCAGTTTTCCTCTTAAAACAAAGGTTTCTCTTTCTTTTGTGCGTTGAGCCAACATCACCTGCGGTGTTGACGTGTAAGTATTCACAGGTTAACTAACACAAAGTTTAATTAAAAACAAACAAACAAACACGTTTTTGGAATATTTCCTTGGTGCAAATTGACTTGGCTAAAAGGTGGCGGTTTGTCATCCTGTTCATTCCTTGTTCCTTTTGTCTTTCTGCATGCTCACTTACTCTTTATCTCATCTCTATTGGAGCCGACATCGCTTGGTGCAGAACACGTGTAGGTTGTAACCTTTTAGTTGTTCCCTGATGGCCAATTTGTAATATTCTCAAATTTCCTTTAATTTCAGTTTTTGGTAACCTAAACCTCCTACTGATCTTTTTTAGGTCTCTCATTGCATTGCAGCTGATTACATTTCAAGAAAAACAGAGGTGTTGTAAAACTTTGGAGTGGAACTGTAACTTTCTTTTGCTTAATTTAATTTATCCAGTGTGGAGCCGACCCGGACACAGACAGGTGGACATGTTGTAAATCACCACCACACGTTTATTATGTACAAATATTTACAATTATTGAGTCACTCCGACTCAGAATACAGTCCAAATAGTGCACAAACCCCAAACACACACAGTCCTGGCCTCACAATGCCTTTCTTTGGGCCGCCTCCACACCTCTCTCATGCCTCGTCCTCTTCCACCCGACTGTAGCCTCGAATGAAGGGAGACGGCCCCTTTTATACACTCCCCGGATGAGCTCCAGGTGCTTCTAAAACACCTACGACGTGTGGCGGAAGTGTCGGCTGCTCTCCCGGCAACTCCCCGGGTGTCCTCTTAATTCTTCCCCCCAGCACTTCCTGGTGTGGCGGAAGTGCTGAGGTAACAGATCCCCAAGGCATTGGGGCGCCTTCTGGCGGTGACCACGGGCCCCTACAGGGTGGGGCTTCCATGCCCTCAACCCGTGG
The DNA here is from genome assembly GCF_016835505.1 of Polypterus senegalus. Lineage (NCBI taxonomy): Eukaryota > Metazoa > Chordata > Cladistia > Polypteriformes > Polypteridae > Polypterus > Polypterus senegalus. Next base: position 561,035 of record NC_053154.1, on the reverse strand, counting down.
CCCCCAGAGCAACCAGGAAGGTGGCCCCCACGTGATCCAAGGTGGGCGAGACCCACATCCGGGTCCCTCACGGTGTCCCGGCTGGGTCATTGCCCCTGGCATCCCTGACACCAGCTTGAACCCTGTGTCACGGTTCTACCATTAGACCACCAGCAAACGGTCACTCAAGGCCTCTGCTGAGGCAATCCAGATCACCAAGGCATTACACTTGACCGGCTCTGTGCCGTTCAGGCTGGTCAGCCGAGATGGTCAGGGAGCAGGCCAGGAATCATGTGGTGACCCCGGGGACTCCAAGCTGGTGTGCAGTGATCTCCAATTTGGACAGTACCGGGGTCAAACTTTTAAATGGTTGCTGATCCATGACCTCGGCTATGCCGTCATAGTGTTGGCAAACCACCAGAGGGAGAGTGAAGATGGCAAGGTGTCGGATAGCCCGGTGGCAAGCAATAAGAACACCCTGAAGGCCTATGCCTGACACTTTCCCGAGGTAAAGACAGTTATCCATCATAGATGGGAGAGACGGATAGGCCAGACTGCTGGACGAGGGCGAGAGGCTCATCAGCTTTGGTGAACACGCGCACCTGAAGTTCGAGGCCCTTTACAATTTGGAAGATTGGGAGACCAAGAGGTGAGGGGCTTTTGGGTGGGGTCTGAGGGGAAAGGCACAGCAAGGTAGTGGGACCCAGTTACCATTAGTTCACCTGTTACCATTACCACTTTTGTACCCCAATGCGAGTGGCATCAAGTGGCTTCGGCACCAGATCACCAAAGCCAGGACCAGGATGCATGTGAGCCAGCTCTATGTGCAGCAGAGAGATGAGGCGAAGGCAGCATCAACCTCCTTCTCCTCCCCTCTTCCCAGAACCACCATCAAGATCACCACTGCTGCCCCACTGCCTCTCTGCAGCAGCCTCCATTGTTGAGATTCCTGACAACATGCTGCTGTCGGCCAGCATGGAGTTGGAGGCTGGTAACTGACAGCCACCCATGGAAAGTGCTGTTAGCTTCTTGACTTTTTTGTTTGAATTTCCAAACAACCTTCACCAGCCTCTGCCTCTCGATCTGTGACCAGTGGTGTGCCTGCACCAACCCAGTGCTCCCAAATGACGGCTGATTCAGCAAAACAGTCTACGCAAATGCTGTCTGCAGCCAGGAGAGAGGTGAGCCAAAAGGATATTCTTCTTCGATTGTCGTTTCTCGGAAAGGAACATTCCCTGTCTGATTCTTTGTTTCTTTTTCTCTTGCTCGCACTGTCTGTCTGTCTGTCCCACAACTGCTTTTGCCGAAGGGCTGGAGGACCTCTCTACCTAAAGAACAGCAGGTGTGGGTAAGGCAGGCTGTTTTCACCAGGGACACGGATGAAAAGCCTGTGCTGACCACCAACCTTCACCTCTGGTGGTATCCTACCTGCCCCTGCAACCTGCACCTCCATCCCCTGGCATTGCCCGACACCTTTTTTCAGTGCCCGTTCTTCCTGTGCGTGCCCTACCGCACGTGGGCCTACAAGCTCTCCTGCCCAGCATGCAGCCACAGGTTGTCAGGAGCTGGACTCTACAGTAATCTCCAGAGGGTCCTGGACATAGATGGACGGTACTTCATGGCCATGGAGAACCTACAGTGCCAGTGCTGCAGAAATAAGGTGGCGGGCTGGTCACTGGGTGTCCAGGATCAGCTGGACCTCGCCTACCAGGATGAGATTCCAGCCATCCTGACTTACAGGTCAAACAGGGTGTCTCGCTTCACAGCTAGAGGAGTCCAAGGCTTGGATCACCCCCATCATTGGCCTAATTTTGACGATGGAATCAACCAAGAAGGTGAGCAAGACCGCCATCCCCACATTCCTTTGAGCTTACCGTCGCTCTCCCTTTCATCATTCAGGTGACCAAGAAACTCAGGAGTACGGCAGCTTGGGTGACCAACATGGGGAAAGAGCACGGCCAGATCCTGATCAGCGACCTCAATGCCGTCATCTTATCTTATCAATCAGCTGAGGGAATGTCTGCTTGGCGGGAAGCTGGTTGAGGATTACACCCAGCCTATGAAGTACACTGGTGAAGCAGGTGTCCGGCCCTTGCCTGTCTGTCTGTCTGCCTCCCTCTATCTCTCCCACCTTTTCATTTTAAACCATTTCCCTCTTTTCCACAGGTGAGCTCATCGGTGTTGAGTACCTGTTTTCACAGACCGGTCGAGTTCTGGAGGAAGTGATTGGCAGGGATCCCGACACTCCTGATGGGACTGAGACAGACTATGACAGTGTTGCCAAGGGCTTCCATGAGGCGGAGGGGTCAGTAGAGGAGCCTCTGGACCACACCATCTTCAGCCATCTGCCAATACCCATGTCGTCTGAGACATCCCAGTTGCACCCTGCCACCACAGCTTCCAAAGGTAGGTGCTCGATCTCTTTGGTGGCCTCTTCCCTTTTGATCAGACGTATCGATGGCAGGACTGACTCTCCCCTCCCTCCCCCCTACATCTGCAGGTGCATGGTTGGCCAAGGCAGCCAAGCCACACAGATGCATAACATCAGCTGCCTTCTGGAGGCTGTTTGTATCCAGCTGAGCAGGATTCACCCCGAGGGAACCACCATCTGTGGCTTGAGGGTGAACCACTGGGCAGCCATCATGAGGATTACATCTGTATCCAGGAGAACATCCTCACAAACCTGGTACTCAGCTCTTCCCCCTCAATCGGGGCCCCGTGGAATGTGGCACCACCTGTCATCGGGCACCCCCCTGTGCCACATTAACTCTTTTAGGGCTAATTTTTTTTTTTGTTTCTTATCTCCTAGGGCTGAATATTTTTCCAAAAACTAACATTTTTTAAAAAAAGAACACAAAGCAATTGTTTAACATATCAAATCAACAAAAAATATTTACCTTTGACAAATGTTACTGTCTAGCATGTTGTATACTATGATTACATACTACGATTTCACATTCATATCACATACGTGTTACACAGCAAAGTCCTGGAAAGTTTGATGTTGCTCAAAGCAGCCAATTGCATGCGTAGTGCAGTGTGCACTGCTTGCAATACGTGTTGCACTGGTGCCTCCTTTTCAGTTGTCCGTTGCTGCACTTTCTCACATATATTGTTAGTGTGTACTGTAGAGAGACAAGTCACCCGTTTGACATCGTGCCATGCCACTGCCACTGCCACCAAGTTTTCTGCCCTCCACCCAGCCACTCCCCCGCCAGCTGACACTGCTGTTCCTCTGCCTCCAACCCCACCAGCAGAACCTCCTGTACCTGCAACACTGCCTGGTGACGCAGGCAGACGCAGGAGGTGGAGGAGCTGGCGTGCCAGAAAGGTATTCCCCCAAACAAAGGAAGAAGGTGGATGCCTTTGTTTGCCAGCACTGTGGTCATCCAAAAATGGAGGAGTTCGGCTACAGACACTTTTTACAATGGTTTTGCTCCACCACAGCTGGCAAAAGTGTACATGAGTGGCTGGAGGAATAAAGGAGGGAGAAGTGTGATGGTGCTGGAGGATAGGTTGCCACTGCGATCATCTTCTTCCATATCTTTTGTCCTCGTCATCTTGCTCTGTCAACTCCATCACCTGCATGTCCTCTCACCACATCCATAAACCTTCTTAGTCGTTCTTCTTTTTCTCTTCCCTGGCAGCTCTATCCTTAGCATCCTTCTTCCAACATACCCAGCATCTCTCCTCTGCACAAGTCCAAAACAACGCAATCTCGTCTAATGTACTCATTTCTAATCCTATCCATCCTCATCACACCAGAGCAATCTGCAGATGGGTCTATAGTTTACTTTTTTTTGTTCATGAGGAGGCCTGGCACTTTGTATGTTGGCAGAAAGGGAGGTCTCCTTTCTTTTTCAAGCGGTTTTATTTAGCAATCTCTGCAAGTGACTGGCACTTTGTAGGTTAGTAGGCCTCCTCCTCCTCCTCTCAATTTTCTTTTTTAATTTTGGGCTTCATCTGCAGGTTATGGCAGTGACTGTAAAACTTTTTGTTGTTTTCTATTTATTGATTTATTTATTTAACACTAGAATTCCTGAAGCCTATGAAAAAACTCGTAATCCCGGCCCACCTTAAACCCCTTCTCACCTCTCGGTCTTGTAAATGTGTCGATCAGGGCAAGCAGAAAGCAGCCAGCTGTCCCATCTCCCGCCTTGATGGAGCTCAGCTCTCCCAGCTCAAGCCAAGGCTCCTTCTCTGCGTGTGAGGTTCCTGGAGTTGTATGGGGTAAATAATACAGGATATCGTTATTTGAAATACACATGCATTTCATGGGTGTTCCATGTGTGCAAAGATCTGTGTAAGTGTAGGATGAAATGAACACATACCTATAGCAGAAGCGTTTTCCATGTTATAGTAATAATGATGTGGTGCATATGTGTGAAGACTTTAGTCCATCTATCAAATAAACATGTGCGCTTTTACTCAATAATATAACCAAAGAAAAAAAAAACCATTCGATTTACATGTGGCTGTCAATGAGTTAAAAACTCAAGCTCAGATGTCAGTTGACAGGCAGTTTACACGTATTCTTGAATGGTGTAGAGGTAAGAATTGCTATCTTCCAACCCAAAGACAGGGTGTTTTGAGTAGCGAGTTATTATTTCTACAATATAATAAAAACATACAATTGATTTGACTCTAACACCCGGTGAAAATTTTGGCTACTTGTAAAAATTTGCGTTTATTATTCAGATTTATTCCAAATAACAATATACTGTATTATTTACCCTCTACAACTCCAGATCTCACACACAGATAAAGAGCCTTGGCTTGAGCTGATGCCAGAGGTGCTAAGGGATTTAAGGGGGGCCGGGATTTGTTCCTGCCTTGCACCCTGTGCTGGCTGGGATTGGCTCTAGCAGATCTCTGTGACCCTGTATTAGGATATAGCAGGTTGGATAATGACTACCTGACTGTATGTGTTCTATTCAAATTATCAAGCTCTACTTAATTTAGCATCTGCTTGACAGCAAAACACAAATAATTTCTTTTTTTAATTGTAACTAAATTTAGGCAACAAGGGGTGCTTGGTGAAAAGTTTGAGGCCTCTGTATAGATGCCTCTGGCGTCTATAAAAGTTGTTAATAAAAAGGGAGTTAACTTAATCAAAATTGTTTTATAAAATTCAGCAGGGTAACAATCAGGACCTGGTGTTTTCCCACTCTGAATTGTGTTTATAGTGTCTAGTAATTCTAATGGTGCCAGAGGTTTATCCAGTTCTTCTGCCATGAGAGTATCTGCTGCATGAGCTGTGGAATCCATAATCTATCATAAAACACATTAGATTGTGTCTTGTATTCTTTAAACTAAGTAGAATATAAAGACTTATAGTAGTCCCTAAATGTGTGCATTATATTTTTATGGCTAATGATTATCTCTCCATCTGTGTTGGTGATTACTGATATTGCATTGCGAACTTTCTGGTTTGCGGATTATGTTGGGCATAGTGATGATCAGAGGGGTGTAGTTGGAGAACACTAGTTACATTTACAAAATTTGATCGTGGGCAAGAAATTGTTATCTGTAAAGAAATAATCAATTCTTGAGTAACGATGTACTGGTGAGAAGAAGGAATATGTTCTTAAGTATGGATTTAGAAATCTCCATGGGCCTGATAAATTATGACCAATTTAAAACTGATTATTTTTGCAGTGCTGTCACCCTTGCAGCCGAAGACTTATCCAGGTCTGGATTTAAAGCACAAAGTCTCTGGCCATTATAATTTTGTGTTGAAGCTAGGAATCAATACACATACATTTTGGATAAAGTCTCTGTCATCCACACTGGGTGTGCAGATATTTATCAAAATTAATTGATAATTAAATAAATTACCCATCACCATCACATATTGCCCTTCAGGATCAGATACTACATCTGATACTGCAAATTAAATTGTTTTATGAATTAAGATTACTACGCCTCTAGTTTTCTTTGCATAGCTGAAGTGGAATATGTGGCTAGTCCAGTCTCTTTGCAACCAAAACTGATCTTTGCTGATTAAATGAGTCTCAAATGTCTTAGTAGACCTGTTGTAGAGATTCA